>NW_026642185.1:0-866 GCF_028554395.1 Pezoporus wallicus | reverse complement strand
CAAGCACACCCAGGTATTCTCAGTGCCTCTTTCTGGATTCATGTAGTTCTTTTCAATAATCTTTGAATTATATTATTCTTCTTTTCTAAATTAGGTTGAGGGTTATTTCTCCCTCTGCTATACTGATTTTCCCACTTCACAAGCCTTCGGTTTAGCCCAGTACCCAATGAGGAAGAAAGACATTCAAAACCAGACAGAAATCCTTTTCTTCCCTCCTCCAGTGCATCTCCTGGACTGTCAGTCTGGTGCCTTCCAGCAGAAAAACAGGTTGACATTGAAGACATCTAAAGCCATCTACATTCTTCTCTTTCTTGCTTCCCCACATTTTCATAGCTTGGTTTTCTCTTCTATCTGCCCCATCCTTTGTGTTTTCTAAATGTCTGGGACAAGGTTATCATTCAATATTTCCACACAGAGGATGCTTTGTTGTGGCCAGTTTTCAGTCTATTCAATGCAATATTAGATGATCTCTGTGGATGTAAAGGGCTTCCTCAGGGAAACACTGAAAGCAAGAGGTGTGTGATAGATGGGGAAATACAAAGCAAAGTGTCCGGCCTGTCTTTCCCCGGGTAGGTCTCTTCGAGAGAAATTCGAGGTTTTGATGCACAGAAGGAGTTTGGGGAACAAATGGTTTTCTTCAAACAGGGTCAGGTGATTTTAAGCGTGGACTGAGTCTTCAATAATTCGTCCAAATAAGTATCAGGTATTTAAGAGCAGGACTGAGACAGCACCATGGTGTTTTGTGTTTAAATTGTGCTAAATGAAAGTAGTTCCCACAAGAAGGAGGCTCAGCCTTGAGGTAAGGCAGTGACCACTTTCTCCATTGCCTGGTTCATAACTGTTCATCCCAAACAAGCTTGAAGACC
>NW_026642184.1:0-865 GCF_028554395.1 Pezoporus wallicus | reverse complement strand
ATAGACATCCATAGCATCCATAGACATCCATAGACACTCATAGATACCCACAGACATCCATAGACATCCATAGCACCCATAGCACCCATAGACACCCATAGACACCCATGGCGTGGCGGGCAAGGCCGAAGTCCTCCTCCAGCTTCGCGTACAGCAGGTAGATGGCTGCGGGCACCCAGAGACACCCATAGCACCCATAGAGACCCATAGACATCCATAGCATCCATAGACATCCATAGACATCCATAGCATCCATAGACATCCATAGACATCCATAGCATCCATAGACATCCATAGACATCCATAGACAACCATAGCATCCATAGACATCCATAGCATCCATAGAGACCCATAGACATCCAGAGCACCCATAGCACCCATAGAGACCCATAGACATCCATAGCATCCATAGACATCCATAGACACCCACAGACACCCATAGACATCCATAGACATCCATAGACATCCATAGCACCCATAGCACCCATAGACACCCATAGAGACCCATGGCGTGGCGGGCGAGGCCGAAGTCCTCCTCCAGCTTCGCGTACAGCAGGTAGATGGCTGCGGGCACCCAGAGACACCCATAGCACCCATAGAGACCCATAGACATCCATAGACATCCACAGACATCCATAGAGACCCATAGCACCCATAGACACCCATAGACACCCATAGCACCCATAGAGACCCATAGACATCCATAGACATCCACAGACATCCATAGAGACCCATAGCACCCATAGACACCCAGAGACACCCATAGCACCCATAGAGACCCATAGACATCCATAGCATCCATAGACATCCATAGAGACCCATAGAGACCCATAGACATCCACAGACATCCATAGACATCCATAGC
>NW_026642183.1:0-864 GCF_028554395.1 Pezoporus wallicus | reverse complement strand
GCTTAAAAAAAGTTAGAATTGGGCAGAAAAGCGTTAAAAACAGCTCAAGCCAGTTTAGAAAGAGTTAAGAAAAGCTTAAAACAGGCTAGAAATGGCAAGGAAATATACGGAAATAGCTAAAATTGGCTTAAAACTAATAAGAAACAGGCAAAAATAAGATAGAAGTGGCCATCAACTGTTTAGAAACAGCCAGATATATCCCCGTTAAAATGGGTTAGCAATGGGAAAAATGGGTTCGAAACAGCCAAGAGTCTTAAAACTGGTAAGAAATGGGAGAAAATAAGATAGGACTGACCAGCAATTGTTCAGAAATAGCCAAAAGACTTCAAATGGGTGAGAAAGGGACAAAAATGGTCTAAACCAAGCCGAGAAGTGGCAAAAAGGGGTTAGAAACGGCAAGAGATTGGTAACAACAGGACAAAACCGGTTTGGAAACGGCCAAAAGGGCTTAAAAAGACTTAGAATTGGGCAAAAAAGAGTTAGAAATAGGCCAAGCCAGTTTAGAAAGAGCTAAGAAAAGCTTAAAACAGGCTAGAAATGGCAAGGAACTGTTCAGAAATACAGCAAAGTGGCTTACAACTAATAAGAACTGGACAAAAATAAGATCGAACTGGCCATCAACTGTTTAGAAATAGCGAAAAAAAAAAGACTTAAAATGGGTTAGCAATGGGAAAAAATGGGTTAAAAACAGCCAAAAGAGTCTTAAAACTGGTAAGAAATGGGCAAAAATAAGATAGGACTGACCAGCAATTGTTCAGAAATAGCCAAAAGACTTCAAATGGGTGAGAAAGGGACAAAAATGGTTTAAACCAAGTTGGGAAAGGGCAAAAGGGGTTAGAAACGGAAAGAGATTGGTAAGAACAG
>NW_026642182.1:0-8872 GCF_028554395.1 Pezoporus wallicus | reverse complement strand
ATACCCCATACCCTATATCCCATATCCCCATATCCCATACCCCACACCCCATATCCCATACCCTATATCCCATATCCCATATCCACATACCCCCCACCCCCACACCCCATACCGTGCCACGTGGTTGACGACGGGCGCGAAGTTGGTGGGCCCGTAGAGCTGGACGCGGCGCAGGCTGCGGTGATAGGCTTCCAGCACGCCCTCGATGCCGCTGCACGCCGGGTTCTCCGCATCCCCGTTCTGCAGCGCACGGATACACCCCCCCCCCACACACACACACACCCCACCGGTGACGTCACCGCCTCCCGGCCCCATCCCGCCTCCCCGCGGGAGCCCCTCACCAATGGGAACTCGTGGGACACGCGCCCATCCGGAGGGATCTTGGCCCCGAAGCCCAGCGCCGGGAACATCTTGTCGCTGTCGTAGTCCTGGATGATCTCCCCCACGGCCTTGAGGGCCATGGTGTAGGCGTTGAGCTGGTAGGGGCTCAGGTAGTGCAGGGACGTGGGTTGGGATGGGTTCCCTGTGTGGGGTTCGGGGCTCACATGGGCCCTGACACCCCATTAACACCCCCCCACCACCGCCACCATTGCGGCCTCCCCCCACTCACCGTTGGAGGCGGTGAAGTCGATGGCAACGGTGAAGTTGAGCTGGGTCCTGGTGAGGGCAATGGCACCACTGGGGGCTCCGTGTGTCCTTGGGGTGAGTTCTGCCCCCCTCCACCCCCTGGCACACAGGGGAGGGATGGGGACCCCCCCCCCACCCCGGTCCATGGGGTGTGGATGGGGCCGGGTCATCAGCCCCCCAACCCCGGCTCACCCGCCCCTGATGTAGTCCAAGAAGCTGGGGTCAGACTCCACCGAGAAGGACAAAAGAGTCACCTGCAGGGAGCGGTGTCACCACCGTCACCCCTCATGTAACCATCACCATCACCCTGTGTCACCGTCACCATCACCCTATGTCACCATCACCATCATCCCTATGTCACCGTCACCATCACCCCTCTGTCACCGTCACCATCACCCCTGTGTCACCATCACCATCATCCCTGTGTCACTGTCACCATCACCCCTCTGTCACCGTCACCATCACCATCATCCCTGTGTCACTGTCACCATCACCCCTCTGTCACCGTCACCATCAATCACCCTGTCACCATCACCCTGTGTCACTGTCACCATCACCCTGTGTCACTGTCACCATCACCATCAGCCCTCTGTCACCGTCACCATCATCCCTGTGTCACCGTCACCATCATCCCTGTGTCACCATCACCATCATCCCTGTGTCACCATCACCATCACTCTGTGTCACCGTCACCATCACCCTGTGTCACTGTCACCGTCACCATCACCATCACCCTGTGTCACCGTCACCATCACCCCTCTGTCACTGTCACCATCATCCCTGTGTCCCTGTCACCATCATCCCTGTGTCACCATCACCATCATCTCTATGTCACCATCACCATCACTCTGTGTCACCGTCACCATCACCCCTCTGTCACCGTCACCATCACCCCTCTGTCACCGTCACCATCATCCCTGTGTCACCATCACCATCATCCCTGTGTCACTGTCACCATCACCCCTCTGTCACCGTCACCATCAATCACCCTGTCACCATCACCCTCACCCCTTGTCACCATCACCATCACCCTCTGTCACCGTCACCATCATCCCTGTGTCACCATCACCATCACCCCTCTGTCACCGTCACCATCACCCCTGTGTCACCGTCACCATCAATCACCCTGTCACCATCACCCTCACCCTGTGTAACCATCACCATCACCCTCTGTCACCGTCACCATCACCCCTCGTGTCACCATCACCATCACCCTGTGTCACCATTACCCCTCATGTCACCATCACCCTGTGTCACCATCACCATCATCCCTGTCACCATCACCCCCAGGTCACCATCACCCTTGTGTCACCATCACCCCCTGTCCTCACCGTGCCCGAGTTCAGGTACTTCTTCTTCTTCAGCTTCTTCTTGGGGTTCACCACCTGGGGGGGGGGGGGGAAAGGGGGAGCTGCAGCACCCCAGGGTGCAGGGGGGGTACAGGGGGGGTGCAGTGCAGAGATGCAGCACCCAGGGGTGCACACAGGGGCTGTGGCACTTGGGGAGCACAATGCCCATAGGGACCCAAGGGACCGTAACACCCATAGGTACAGCATGGGCACCACAGCACCCATGGGTTCCCCATGGCACCCATGGGTGCCCCCGCTCACCTCGTACACGTTGAGGCCGTGCTCCCCCCGCGCCAGCTCGCGGTAGCTGGTGGTGAACTCCCCGATGAAGTCGTGGCTGTGGGTCAAGGGGGGGCCATGGGGCTGGGGGGGGGAGGTTGGGGGGCAGGGCTGGGGTGGGGGGGTCACCCCAGGACTCACCTGCCAGAGCGGTCCCAGTCGTACACCTCCACCTTGATGCTCCTGCGGGACATGGGGGTCACACTGGTGACCCTGACCCACACCCAGGGGGTAGTGGGGTCCCCATGGGCTCCTTTGTCACCCCCATGGGCCCCTTTGTCACCCTATGGACCCCTTTGTCACCCCCATGGGCCCCTTTGTCACCCTATGGACCCCTTTGTCACCCCCATGGGCTCCTTTGTCACCCCCATGGGCCCCTTTGTCACCCCCATGGGCTCCTTTGTCACCCTATGGACCCCTTTGTCACCCCCATGGGCTCCTTTGTCACCCCCATGGGCCCCTTTGTCACCCCCATGGGCTCCTTTGTCACCCCATAGGCCCCTTTGTCACCCTATAGACCCCTTTGTCACCCCAAGCGCTCCTTTGTCACCCCATGGGCTCCTTTGTCACCCCCATGGGCTCCTTTGTCACCCCATGGGCCCCTTTGTCACCCCCATGGGCTCCTTTGTCACCCCATGGGCCCCTTTGTCACCCTATGGGCCCCTTTGTCACCCCATAGGCCCCTTTGTCACCCTATAGACCCCTTTGTCACCCCCATGGACCCCTTTGTCACCCTATGGACCCCTTTGTCACCCCATGCATTCCTTTGTCACCCCCAGGGGACCTTTTCCTCCTCCTCAGGCTCCTCTCATCCCCGTTGCCACAGCAACACCTGGTGATGCTGAGCCAGCACCAAGGTGACACCGCTGCGGGGGGGGGACGGACACCCACAGCCCAGGGGTGGCTCATGGGGGGCTCTGGGGTGTCATTGAGATGTCATTGGGTGTCATTGGGTGTCTGTGGGGTGTCATTGGGTGTCTCTGGGGTGTCATTGGGTGTTATTAGGGTGTCATTGGGTGTCTCTGGGGTGTCACTGGGTGTTATCAGGGTGTCATTGAGATGTCATTGGGTGTCATTGGGTGTCTCTGGGATGTCATTAGGTGTCTCTGGGGTGTCATTGGGTGCTATTAGGATGTCATTGGGGTGTCTCTGGGGTGTCTCTGGGTGTTATTACGGTGTCATTGGGTGTCTCTGGGTGTCTCTGGGGTGTCATTGAGTGTTATTACGGTGTCATTGGGGTGTCTCTGGGGTGTCACTGGGTGTTATTAGGGTGTCTCTGGGGTGTCATTGGGTGTCTCTGGATGCCATGGGATGCCATTGGGGTGCCATTGGCTGTCATGGAGTTGTCATTGGGTGTCTTGGGGTGCCATTGGGGTGCCATTGGGTGCCATTGGGTGTCTCTGGGTGCCATCGAGTGTCATTGGGGTGCCATTGGCTGTCGTGGGGTTGTCATTGGGTGTCCTAGGGTGACATTGGGGTGACTCTGGGGTGTCATTGGGCTGTCATTGGCTGTCATGGGGTTGTCATTGTTTGTCCTGGGGTGCCATTGGGGTGTCATTGGGTGCCATCAGATGCCATTGAGGTGTTATTGGGCACCATTGGGTGCCATTGTGGTGCAATTGGGTGCCATTGGCTGTCATTGGCTGTCACTGGGGTGCCATTGGCTGCCATGGGGTTTTCATTGGTTGTCTTGGGGTGCCATTGGAATGTCATTGGGTGCCATCAGGTGCCATTGAGGTGCCATTGGGATGTCACTGGCTGTCATTGGGGTGCCATTGGGTACCATTGGGTGTCATTGGCTGTCATTGGGGTGCCATTGGGGTGCCATTGGGTGCCATTGGGGTGTCACTGGCTGTCATTAGGGTGCCATAGGGTGCCATTGGCTGTCATTGGGGTGCTATTGGCTGTCATTGGGTGCCATTGGGTGCCATTAGGGTGCTATTGGCTGTCATTGGCGTGTCACTGGGTACCATTGGGTGTCATTGGCTGTCATTGGGGTGCCATTGGCTGTCATTGGGTGCCATCGGATGCCATTGGGGTGTCATTGGGTGCTATCGGGTGCCATTGGGGTGTCATTGGGGTGTCATTGGGTGCCATCGGGTGCCATTGGGGTGTCATTAGGGTGTCATTGGGTGCCATCGGGTGCCATTGGGGTGTCATTGGGTGCCATGGTGTGCCATTGGGGTGCCATCGGGTGCCATTGGGGTGTCATTGGGTGCCATGGTGTGCCATTGGGGTGCCATCGGGTGCCATTGGGGTGTCATTGGGTGCCATGGTGTGCCATCAGGTGCCAGCGGGTGCCATTGGGGTGCCAGTGGGTGCCATTGGGGTGCCATCGGGTGCCACTGGGTGCCACTGGGGTGCCATCGGGTGCCATCAGGTGCCATTGGGGTGTCATTGGGGTGCCATCGGGTGCCATTGGGTGCCATCGGGTGCCATCGGATGCCATTGGGGTGCCATCGGGTGCCATCGGGTGCCATTGGGTGCCATTGGGGTGCCATAGGGCCCCACTGCATGCCGCGCCGGCGCTCACCGGTCGGGGTCTCCGTTGCAGAGCGCTCGCACGGGGATGTCGAACGCTGCCCACACCGGGGCCAGCGTCTGCCGCGCCACCTCCGTGCGGTGGCAGATGGTGAACCTGGGGGGGGGCACCGCGGTCACCCCATGGTGGTGACCAAACACCCCCCCCCCCCCCCCCATCCCCATAGAGACCAGCCCAGGGCACCCCCAGCCTGAACTGCCCATGGGGACAGTGGGGCGGGCACAGCCGGGGAACCCGGGATGGATTTGGGGTGTCCTGGGATGGGGTTCAGGGGGGTCCCAGGATGGGTTTGGGATGTTCCGGGATGGGTTTGGGGGTCTTGGGATGGGGTTCAGGGGGTCCCTGGGATAGGGGTTCAGGGGGTTCCAGGAGGGGGTTCAGGGGGTCCCGGGATGGGGTTTGGGGGGTACCAGGATGGGATTTGGGGGTTCCCGAGATGGGGTTCGGAGGGCTCCAGGATGGGGTTTGGGGGGTCCCGGGATGGGGTTTGGGGGTTCCCGAGATTCGGTTCAGGGGGGGCCTGGGACAGGTTTGGGGGGTCCCAGAATGGGGTTTGGGAGGTCCCGGGATGTGGTTCAGGGGGTTCCAGGATGGGGTTTGAGGGTTCCTGAGATGGGGTTCAGGGGGGTCCTGGGATGGGTTCGGGGGGTCCCAGGATGGGGTTCAGGGGGTCCCAGGATGGGGTTTGGGGGAGTTCTGGGATGGGTTCAGGGTGTCCCGGGATGGATTTGGGGGGTCCTGGGATGTGGTTCGGGGGGTCCCGGGATGGGGTTTGGGAGGGTCCCGGGATGGGTTTGGGATGTTCCGGGATGGGTTTGGGGGTTCCGGGATGGGGTTTGGGATGTTCCAGGATGGGGTTTGGGATGTTCCGGGATGGGTTTGGGATGTTCCAGGATGGGTTTGGGATGTTCCAGGATGGGTTTGGGATGTTCCGGGATGGGTTTGGGATGTTCCAGGATGGGTTTGGGATGTTCCGGGATGGGTTTGGGATGTTCCAGGATGGGTTTGGGATGTTCCGGGATGGGTTTGGGATGTTCCAGGATGGGTTTGGGATGTTCCAGGATGGGTTTGGGATGTTCCGGGATGGGTTTGGGATGTTCCAGGATGGGTTTGGGATGTTCCAGGATGGGTTTGGGATGTTCCGGGATGGGTTTGGGATGTTCCGGGATGGGGTTTGGGATGTTCCGGGATGGGTTTGGGATGTTCCGGGATGGGGCCCAGGGGGGTGCCGGTGTCTCGGGGGGTCCCTCACGTCCCGTCCTCGTTGCTGCGGTAAAACACCAGGAAAGGGTCGGATTTGCCAAAGAAATCCTTCTTGTCCAGTTTATTGGCACAGAACTGCAGCGTGGCCACGTCCTGGGGGGGACACACACGGAGTTTGGGGGTGTCATTGGGTGCCACCCCCTTGGGGACACTGCAGGATGGGGGGGGGCAGAGGGACACCAGCCCCATGGGACAGGTGAGCCCTGAGCATCCTTTTCCTCTCTAAGGGGGCTCAGCCCCACACACACAATGGGGGTGTCCCCGTCCCCCCACACACACACAATGGGGGTGTCCCCGTCCCCCCCCCATTGTCCCCAATGCTGGCTCTCACCCGGCAGTTGCCCAGCTCCTCGGCCAGGACAATGATGGTGCCGCAGCTCTTCCCGGGAATGCCGCTGCCGGGGTGTGTGTGGGGGTTATATGGGGGGGTTGTTGGGGGGCACACACACAGTGACCCCCCCCCCAAAGATGGGAGACCCCCAAACTCACCCATTGGAGAGCGCCGGAGCTGGTTTCCTGCGCCGGGAATGGGCGGTGGCAGCGGCCATCCTGTGGGGACACCCCGGGGTAATCCCATGGGAATGGGGAGGGGAGGGGGGGTGAGGGGTTCCCCATGGGAATGGGGGGCACATGGGGACACCGGGGGGGGGGGCTCACGTCAGCGGCTTCTCAAGGCGGCCGCCGGCAGAGCCCACGATCTCGCCCAGGGTGCAGAAGGTTTGGCCCAGGAAGTCCTGCGGGGGACCGGGATCAACGGGGACCGGGATCAACGGGGACCGAGCCTGTCCCATCCCATCCGCAGGGAATGGGGGAGCGGGGCCAGGCCCCCACGCACGTGCTTGGAGAGGTCGGGGCTCTTGGAGTCCACATCGTACCTGGGGATGGAGCAGGGACCGTGGCAGCGGGGACAGGGATGGGGATGGAGACAAGATGGGGATGGGGATGGGGATGTGGGCAGGGATGGGGATGGGATGGGGCAGGGAGGAGACTGGGATGGGATGGGATGGGATGGGGATGCGTTTTGATGGGATGGGATGGGATGGGACGGGATGGGGACGGGATGGGGACAGGGATGAGGATAGGATGGGGATGGGATGGGGACAGGGATGGGGATGGAGACAAGGTGGGGATGGGGATGGGGATGTGGGCAGGGATGGGGATGGGATGGGGCAGGGAGGAGACTGGGATGGGATGGGATGGGATGGGGATGCGTTTTGATGGGATGGGATGGGATGGGAGGGGATGGGGACGGGATGGGGACAGGGATGAGGATAGGATGGGGATGGGATGGGGACAGGGATGGGGATGGAGACAAGATGGGGATGGGGATGGGATGGGAATGGGTTGGGGATGGGGATGTGGGCAGGGATGGGGATGGGATGGGGCAGGGAGGAGACTGGGATAGGATGGGATGGGGATGGGAATGGGTTTTGATGGGATGGGATGGGGCCGGGATGGGATGGGGATGGGATGGGATGTGGACAGGGATGGGGATGGGATGGGGACAGGAATGACGATGGGATGGGGACAGGAATGACGATGGGACGGGGACAGGATGGGGACAGGGATGAGGATGGGATGAGGATGGCATGGGGACAGGATGGGGATGGGATGGGGACCGGATGGGATGGGATGGGGACAGAATGGGATGGAGACAGGATAGGGACAAGGATGGGGATGTGATGGGGACAGGGATGTGATGGGCTGGGGATGGAATGGGATGGGATGTGGATGTGATGGGGACAGGGATGCGATGTGCTGGGGATGGAATGGGATGGGATGTGGATGTGATGGGGACAGGGATGCGATGGGCTGGGGATGGAATGGGATGGGATGTGGATGTGATGGGGACAGGGATGCGATGGGCTGGGGACGGGCTGGGCTATGATGGGCTGCGGGCACTCACAGGTCGAAGCGCAGGTTCTGCTTCTCCTCGAAGAAGTAGTCGAGGACGAACTTGTGCAGGAAGTCGGGGTTCAGGGAGTTGTCGATGACCTCGGTGCGGCCGAACTGGGGACGGGGACATGGGGACACCGGGGGCTGGAGCGGGGGCCGGGGCCACGTGTGACAGGGGCAGGAGGGCCCAGGTGCCCCTTTGTCCCCGCTGGGGCCGGCCCCGAGCCCTGCCCGCCCCCCCCCGCCCATAGCGCCCAGAGCCCGCAATTAACCAGAGGCTTAATTACAGCCTGCGGGGGGGGCGGGAGGCAGCGGGGGGGGGGCCGCGGCACCCGGGTGTCCCCGAGTGTCCCCTCCCTGCGTGCAGCCAGGCTGAGAGCTCATTGGCCGCCTGCCTGCCTGCTGACAGATGATTGGTCACCTGCGCGGCACCCCAATCTGATCCCCAGTGTGCTGATTGGCTGGATGGCTGCACCCCAGAAAGCTGATTGGCCAGCACCTCAGCAAGCTGATTACTCATTGGTGATTGATTAACCGACTGGCACCCCAACATGCTGATTGGTCGGTTGGCCAAAATCTAACGTGATCATTGGCCAGACCACCAGTGTTGATGGTACCCCAACATGCTGATAGTTTGGCATCTAACACGCTGATTGGCTGGTTGGCCAGCACCCAAACATGCTGATTGGCCATGACCTCAACATGCTCATGATAGGCCAGCTGGCTGGCACCCCAACATGCGACTGGCTGTGCCAGCTGTCCACTACTCATCATCCATCCATCATCTTTCATCCATCATCCATCATCCATCCATCATCCATCCCTCCATCATCCATCCATCCCTCATCCATCCATCATGCATCCATCCATTCATCCATCCTTCATCCATCCATCATGCATCCATCATCCGTCCATC
>NW_026642181.1:0-881 GCF_028554395.1 Pezoporus wallicus | reverse complement strand
GGGATCTATGGGTGCTCTGTGGGGATCTGTGGGGCTCTATGGGGTCTCTGTGGGGCTCTATGGGGATCTATGGGGGCTCTATGTGGTGTCTGCGGGGAATCTATGGAGTCCCTATGGGTCTCTATGGGGTCTCTATGGGAATCTATGTGTATCTGTGGGGCTCTATGGGGTCTCTATGTGTCTCTATGGTTTTTCTGTGGGGCTCTGTTGTCTCTATGGGTCCCTATGGGTCCCTATGGGGTCCCTATGGGTCCCTATGTTTCCCTATGTGTCCCTATGTGTCCCTATGGGTCCCTATGTGTCCCTATGTGTCCCTATGGGTCCCTATGTGTCCCTATGTGTCCCTATGTGTCCCTATGTGTCTCTATGTGTCCCTATGGGTCCCTATGTGTCCCTATGTGTCTCTATGGGTCCCTATGGGTCCCTATGGGTCCCTATGTGTCCCTATGGGTCCCTATGTGTCCCTATGGGTCCCTATGGGTCCCTATGTGTCCCTATGTGTCCCTATGGGTCCCTATGTGTCCCTATGGGTCCCTATGGGTCCCTATGGGTCCCTATGTGTCCCTATGTGTCCCTATGGGTCCCTATGTGTCCCTATGTGTCCCTATGTGTCCCTATGTGTCCCTATGGATCCCTATGTGTCCCTATGTGTCCCTATGGTTCCCTATGTATCCCTATGGGTCTCTATTTATCCCTATGTGTCCCTATGTGTCCCTATGTGTCCCTATGGGTCCCTATGGGTCCCTATGTGTCCCTATGTGTCCCTATGTGTCCCTATGTGTCCCTATGTGTCCCTATGGGTCCCTATGGGTCCCTATGTGTCCCTATGTGTCCCTATGGGTCCCTATGGGTCCCTATGGATCCCTATGGTTCCCTATGTG